>NC_084549.2:17160000-17207500 GCF_033978685.3 Nerophis lumbriciformis | reverse complement strand
CCCGTGCCTGGTTTACGGACCATGGTATTTCTGTTCTAAATTGGCCCGCCAACTCCTCTGACCTTAGCCCCATAGAAAATCTGTGGGGTATTGTGAAAAGGAAGATGCAGAATGCCAGACCCAAAAACGCAGAAGAGTTGAAGGCCACTATCAGAGCAACCTGGGCTCTCATAACACCTGAGCAGTGCCAGAAACTCATCGACTCCATGCCACACCGCATTAACGCAGTAATTGAGGCAAAAGGAGCTCCAACCAAGTATTGAGTATTGTACATGCTCATATTTTTCATTTTCATACTTTTCAGTTGGCCAACATTTCTAAAAATCCCTTTTTTGTATTAGCCTTACACAATATTCTAATTTTGTGACACACGGAATTTTGGATTTTCATTTGTTGCCACTTCAAATCATCAAAATTAAATTAAATAAACATTTGAATGCATCAGTCTGTGTGCAATGAATAAATATAATATACAAGTTACACCTTTTGAATGCAATTACTGAAATAAATCAAGTTTTTCAAAATATTCTCATTTACTGGCTTTTACCTGTATATATGTATGTATATATATATTTATGTATATATATGTATATATATTTATCATTTCCGGGACAGACTTCTTCTGTTTCCATAGCAGCGCATGTATGACTTCAATCAAACACAAGTTTTTTTTCATAATCATGGCAGACTTGGTAACAGACAACGTAGACGACTATTTTTGGACAAATGAGGATTTACAACCTTATGCTTTTGAAGCTAAATATACTGCTGCTTTTAGAAACGAGCACGAAGGAAGAGTAAGACGTTGGAGCAGACGAAAGCCTGGAGAAGGGGATGATGATGCAATTTTGACGCTTTAAATATGGAATTTGGAGACAAGCTATTTTGATATAAATGGATTGCTTACCCAAAATCAACATGAAATGTCCCCGGCCAGCTGGACCAGACTAACAACTGTCCATCTAGTAAGTCACTTTAATATCGATAATGATACACACAGCACGCTATGTGTGTTATTACAACTTCAGTACATACGCTGTCTGGCTAACTGTGTACAAACAAAACATGAAATGTGGGCTAATACTTTACAGACACTGTAATATGATTGTTCATGTTTTTCAGTCAGTACAGATTGGTGTCGTATCGCAATGTTGTGCATTACAAACCCAAACATGTTTGTGTTGCCGTAGAAGCTTGCTTATCTCGCCTTAGCTAGCTTTTATGTGTTAATGTGTTAGTACGCTAGAAAAATAATTATTCAGTGTTCGCTTTTACAATAACAATGTTGCTACGGCTTTGTTATTATACAGGTTACAGGACATAAATGAAGTATTGTTGACGGTTTTGAATGCATTTTTAAAGGGTTTTAGAGGTAGAATTGATTGCCTCCATTAGGTGCATTGCTAGCCACCTAGAAAGAGCCGATCTTTATATGTTAAAAAGCGAAAAAAATAAATAATTTTGTCTTCTTGTCTCTCATAATTATTGTGAACGATAGGCAAAATTCCCACCAAAAAGTGCAGTTACCCTTTAAGAAAATGAGTACACTACAAGGCTCCACACCCGTGATGAGGTCCAGCTGTTATTTGTATGTAAGAGACAGTCTCCGGTCTCTTTAGGAAGAGCTGGTGACCCGTCATGGACATGTTGAGCCATGCAGCCCATTCTTATCTGCATGCCCTTGGAGTACAAGCCCATTGATATGCTATCTTCTTGCCAAGATGCTTCCAATTATGCAAGCCGCTGGAGTGAGGTGGAGCGTATGTTTTGCGTACCCAAGAAACTGCTCCACTGGTTAATGTGATCCCGGCCGTTGCCCTCGGCAGGAATGGTGGGTGATTCAAGAGAAAGCACCGCTTTTCCCACAGTGTCCTGACAGATCAATTTAGTAATAGACAGCACTTCATTCAATACATCACATGAGGTGAATTTCGTGTCAGCATGACTTGCTGTGCTATAAATCCTTCTCTGGCGTGTGCCGCAGCCTTTGTAGGATGTAAACACTGTCAGCCTTCTGACTGACAGCAGATGACGTGTCAAGATCAAGAAGGGAGGTTGAGAATTTGTAGCTGTTTGTCTCGAAATCATTCTGTTTATTCATTGACAACTCCACTCTATTCCCGAGGCAGAGCCTGACAGCCTGGAGCTGAGGGCCAAATATGCATTATTCAGTCCCTCCAGGATTTTGCAGGCTTCTTTTGTGGTTATTGGAGCCTGAAATGCCTGAATTTGCGGCAGGCTTTTTAAAGAGTTGATGACAAAAGTAGTGATGTTTTGAGGCTTATTTTTTTCAATAACATTTAATTAGGGTTGTACGGTATACCGGTATAAGTATAGTACCGCGATACTAATGAATCATTTTCGGTACTATATCGCCTCTGAAACGTACAAACGCCATGGGTGGATCTACACCTAACATCCACTGTAATGATATCAAGTACAAGCACGTATCTAGTTGATAATACTATGATTACGTTGATATTTTTTGGCATCACAACATCTTCTTTCGTTTCTTAAAAATGTATATTATGTTTATAAACTCAGGAAATATGTCCCTGGACACATAAGGACTTTGAATAAGACCAATGTATGATCCTGTAACGACTTGGTATCGGATTGATACCCAAATTTGTGGTATCATCCAAAACTAATGTAAAGTATCAAACAACAGAAGAATAAGTGATTATTACATTTTAACAGAAGTGTAGACAGAACATGTTAAAAGAGAAAGTAAGCAGATATTAACAGTAAATGAATAAGTAGATTAATAATTAATTTTTTACCACTTGTCCTTAATATTGTTGACAAAATAATAGAATGATAAATGACACAATATGTTACTGCATATGTCAGCAGACTAATTAGGAGCCTTTGTTTGTTTACTTACTAATAAAACACAAGTTGTTTAGTATGTTCACTATTTTATTAAAGGACTTAACTGTAATAAGAAACATATGTTTATTGTACCCTGAGATTTTTTGTTAAAATAAAGCCCTAAATTTTTTTGTGTGGTCCCCTTTATTTAGAAAAGTGTCAAAGTATCGGAGAGTATCGAAATAATTTTAGTACCGGTACCAAAATATTGGTATCGTTACAACACTACATTGAGTCAACTTTATTTTTTTAAGTGATCTTTGTAACATTAATCTCTAAAATCACAGTGTTTCGACGAGGGGAAAACAAATACTCTACTGATGTTTTCCTCACTTTATACCACACAAGCTTAAAAGTAGACACCAGATGCCAGTAAAATTAAATAGAGCTTATTCTGAAATTATTAATCACTAATAAAAGTGGTAATTATAATTATAGAAAGAAACACCACCATGTCCGCTGTCTGCTCTTTTGTCCACAAGTTGCAGACATTTTCCGTGTTTTTTACGCTAGAAAAGTATTTGTCCATCTTAAACATTCATTTATGTTACAACGCATTTACCACCGCACCTTAAGAGCGTTTGGGAACTGTTGAGAGTGATTTATAGCACACTTTTTTGTTGGTAAATGAGAGACGTTGAGAGATTATTATCACACTTCAACATCTCTAATATGTAAGCGCTGCCTCTTCGCTGGGTCAGCATTGCAAATGAGAATCTGTTCTTAATGAACCTAACCTGGAAAAAATAAAGGTCAAATAAATATATAAATACATTTAAACTAGGAAGTATATGTTTATATACTGCATCACCCAGAAGGCTTTGCGCTGTAGACAGGAACAGGAAGTAAGTCTGGGTTACGCGGGAGGATGGCAATTGTGCCATTTGAGCAATAAATTGTTGATACATTGTTACACGTTGTTGTTTCTGCTTCGTCTACACAAGAAATAAACATACATTTTGATTCGACAGCTGACGTGCGGCAGTGTTAATTTTGTTGAATAAAAATGTTAGTCTTCGTTATCGTCAACAACATTTCCCCCTGACTAAAACAGGTCTTGTTGTGAATTCAGTTTTTGAGATGCTCTACTATAACCTTAAAAAAAGTGATTTTAAGACCATTTCAAAGATGCATTATCCTTGATATTTTACTGTAATTTTAGTTGACTAAAATCTTGAGGAATTAAGTCGACCAAAACTAAATAAATTTAGATGACTTAAACTAAGGTACATTTTTGGCAAAAGACTATGACAAAAACTAAATTGAAAACTGCTGTCAAATCTAACACTGTAGACATTAACTAAGACGAACATTTTTAGTTATCAAAATGAACAATGACGAGTGCGTTTGAGTGCCGCTCAGCGAACAAGTTGGATTGGCGAAAATGACGCTGACTTGCCAAAACATGCTGCAGACATTGGACAAAGTTGCGCGGCTGTGCTTCATTTGCGGGGATTGGTTGAATTTGTGGAATTGGCGCGATCACGACACTGAAAATTAATGGAGGGACTGATATTGTTTATTATACACAGCCACCATTCGTTAGAGGCAAAAATACTAACCTTTCACCTAATCCTCAAATCTATCCCTATAATCCTAACTTCTAAAGATACGATAACCCCAACCAATGTTCCCTCTAATTTTTCATGTGTGTGAGCAAACGCAAAAACTCCCTGAGCATTCAGTGGAGCCCATGTGAGCAACATCAGACGTGCACACTGTGGCTACACCAGCAGCACACCTGTCCCAAACCTGACTAAATAACAAGTTCAATCTCCATCCATCCATCCATTTTCTACCACTTGTCCCTTTCGGGGTCGCGGGGGGTGCTGGAGCCTATCTCAGCTGCATTCGGGCGGAAGGCGTTCTACACCCTGAACAATTCCCCACCTCATCGCAGGGCCAACACAGATAGACAGACAACATTCTCTTATTATTATAATCAAATGACAGCAGTCATTTCCATGAGCTTATTTTCTAATATAAGTGTTTAGGCCCACTTACAATGACAATAACAAAAAGTATTGTTTTTCATGAACTGTGTACTTGTATTGTTTGTCTGGGTGGAGGTCCTGCTTTGGAAATAATTTGTACCCCTTTCAGACATTGCATTTAGTTCCCATTAAAACATTCACATGTTGCACAATGAGATGTAAGCAGGGGATCATGTGTACATTCCTGCAACTTCCTGTTTGTAAAAAATATATTTTTATTAGTACTTATTTAATATACTAACAGCATTTCATGATTTATATTTATAAATTAAGATTCCTAATAAATGACACTAGAATAAGCACACATTTGATTGGTAAATCATAGTGTAACGACCTGGAATTACACTTAATGTGTGGTGTTGGAGTTGTCCGATTTTTTGTGTGGCTGTAAATGCATCACTGGCTAAGTGCCGTATGAGCATTTGTTGGCGCAAGTGAGAAAGAGCGAGCGGCTGCTGTTGATATAACAAAGTTGCTTTTGGTCTGGTTTGTACTGCAGAAAATGACCAGTTTTGCTAGATATAATTTTTTTTACTAATGTTTTGGTGATGTGTTTATGGCCGACAATAAAGAGTTTTGCTCAGTAAAGTGATCGATGGAATTCATGTCCTCAAAGCGTCTCGACAGACGTTACAATATTTGAACAATGATGACGAAAACTGTTTTCTCTGCGTGTCCGTGTCGTGTCGAAAATTGTTATGCGCTTATTTTTTTATTTGATTTTGTGCGTGGCATAGATTTGCCGTGCGCAGAGGACGCTTGAGCAGTGCGAAATTGCACAGGCGCGCACCTTAGAGGTAACATTGACCCCAACCCCAACGCAATATACTAGCACAAACCCCAACTCTAACCCAAACCATTTACCTAACCTACCCTGACCAATAACCCTAACACTCGCCCAAAACACCAATTCAAACCCTAACAATAACACTAATCTAACTTTAGTAATCCAAACCCCAACACAAATTGTAAATTTACCTGAATACAAACCATAACCTGACTACATCAATACTTCTTAACAAATCATAACCCAATCCTAATACTAACCCTTAAAGATATGTCAGACCTGGCCGCATGCGGCCCGTTGAGCTTTTCAATCTGTCCTGTCGGACATTCCCAAATAATTTTTATAGATCTTTAAGATGGAAATTGTAGCTGCCATTCTGATGTGCAGTGATGTTTCCTGCTGGCACCACTATGGACTGGACTCTCACTATTATGTTGGATCCACTAAGGGCTGGACTTTCGCTGATATGTTGGATCCACTGTGGACTGGACTTTCACAATATTATGTCAGACCCACTTGACATCCATTGCTTTCGGTCTCCCCTCAAGGGGGGGGGGGGGTTACCCACATATGCGGTCCTCTCCAAGGTTTCTCATAGTCATTCACACCGACGTCCCACTGGGGTGAGTTTTTCCTTGCCCTTATGTGGGCTCTGTACCGAGGATGTCGTTGTGGCTTGTGCAGCCCTTTGAGACACTATATAAATAAACATTGATTGAAATGACCGTAAGTCTTAAACTACACAATGTATTTCAATGGTTGGAATTTTCCCTTTTGCATGATATACTAGTTACTATGGTAATCTAAGTCACAGCAGCTCAGACGAGGCACCAAGCAGTGTGTGTGGGGAGCGTTTCCACTGAGTGTTTCCAGAGCGGCCAGCCTGAAATGCGGGTGTCAGGGACAGACGCGGAAGGAGATTTTTACAACCAAGTTCTAAAGCTTAGTGATATATCAGATGTATCAGATTGTAGGTGGGTTTATTTTTTAACCTTCGCGTTCATATTTCGCTGTGTTTGTTGCATTTTTGTTGTGTTTGATTGTAAAATATGTCAATCGAGAGAGGATGTGACGTTCCTATATTGTCAATATTCAGTGTTTTATCGTTCATAGTTATTATTATAACTCCCACATTCTTTATTTTCATGTACATTCTGGGTGTTTCATTCAGTAAAAAAATTTTTTTAATTTCATTCCGTTTTTTATGGCGGTCTGTCAAAACATTTTTAGCATTCAGTCAGACATTATTGTGAGGTTTTGTAAATAGATATACCGGCCCCCAGACACATGTTGTTCTTTAAATCTGGCACCCCCCGAGTCAAAATAATTGCCCAGGACTGATATATGTAATAATTTGGAGTCAAACTTCATTCAGAGATTGGAAAATCCAAACACTTCATTAAAGCAAATTATTGATTTGATACTACTATCTCCTGAGTAGTCTTGGGTTCAATCCCGGGCTCGGGATCTTTCTGTGTGGAGTTTGCATGTTCTCCCCATGACTGCGTGGGTTCCCTCCGGGTACTCCGGCTTCCTCCCACTTCCAAAGACATGCACCTGGGGATAGGTTGATTGGCAACACTAAATCGGCCCTAGTGTGTGGATGTGAGTGTGAATGTTGTCTGTCTATATGTGTTGGCCCTGCGATGAGGTGGCGACTTGTCCAGGGTGTACCCCGCCTTCCGCCCAATTGTAGCTGAGATAGGCTCCAGCGCCCCCCGCTACCCCAAAGGGAATAAGCGGTAGAAAATGGATGGATGGATACTACTATCAAAAAAACTGTAAATAATACACATCCCAAGACCAGGAGCCACTGATCACTTTAATCAAACTTAGCGACAAAGGATGTCTGCCCTGCTGCTGATATATTCTGTAACTTTGAGCACTTTTATACTTCATGTTTTTAGTTTTCCTCTTATCCACAAGAGGGCAGCACATCTTAATGCAACACAGCTGATCGCTCAGCAACATGCACAGTTCTGTCTTTCAAGAACTCTGCTGTGTAATTTTTTTAAGGAACACCTAAACGGATCATCATGATCACAGCCCCACACACATACACACAAAAGTCACCCATGCATGCTCTCTAGCATGCCCTCTAATCAAATCATACCCACTTCACTGTCTCCAAAAAGAAGCTATTTGGGCTAAAACGACACTTTCCTATGATTTGTGAAACTTGACACGATTTACTGCAGACTTCAGTCACTTCCTCTTGTTGTCGGTCATCTCCCTTCTTCTCACCTCACTCTCGCTCCATTTCGCTTTTCCGCTCACTTTTTTTTTCGGTCCCCCCTCTTTTTCTACCACTTTGCTGCAGTTCCACCCTGTAATCACGCCGGTTCATGGCTCTCATTTGGGCTGGTATATATAGCAGTAATTGTCAGGGTGCAGTACAGAGACAGGGCAGAGCACGTGTGTACGCTCACATAAGGCTTTTTGCACCGAACCTTGTATAGGAGGGAGCAGGAGGAGAGCTACTTTTTTTTGTAGGCAGCAAACTGTACACACAAACAGGTGTAGAACATCGTACAAGGCTTTGTGCTAATTTACCAACATGTCTGCCTTGTAAAGTACTTGCGCCTCCTAATGGATTTTTAGGATAAGAGCCTCGTGCAAATGTGTGTGTCAGTAAATATTAACGGTTGCAGGGGATCCAGTCTGATTCATCTTCAGCTGGCCATGAAACAGGCGCGCATACCGTGCAAATAGAAAATAACAAAACCAGGCTGACAATCCCATCAGCGCCTCATCAGCCTGAACGTGGTGATGGGACTGAATTGATGGAAGTTTCCAGGTGGCTTGCAATCTGTTTAATCACAATACGTGACCGACCATGGAACATTGCCTCCGAAAGAGATGACGGCAAAAACGCAGTTCGCTTGTTTGTATGATGGGGTGGAGGGTTCCTCGGGAGCTTGTATGGACAGGTCTGTCATTCAGAGCGTGCACACAGTCTCACCATTGTTGAGCCGTCTGTGGTCTCCATCAGGTCAGGGTGGGGTGGCTGACGGGTCTCCTGAATAAAAACATTTGCTGCAAACAGGAAGTGGGTTCTTCGAAGTGAGTGTTTTAGAAGGCCAATTGCTTATTATTACTCCCTGGTAGTGGTGGTGCATTTCTAATAGCCTCATTCACCGTTGCTCTAGGGATGCTACGATTATTGATTTGGACCAGGGGTAGGGGACCTATGGCTCTCGAGCCAGATGTTGCTCTTTTGATGACTGCATCTGGCTCTCAGATAAATCTTAGCTGACATTGCTTAACACGATAAGTAATGAATAATTCCGCTGGTAATCACAATGTTAAAAATAACGTTCAAAATATAAAACATTCTCATGCATTTTAAACCATCCGTCCATTTTCTACCGCACCTGTTCAAGAAGTCGCAAAAATGGTAAGAAGTATATTATTTATTATTGGCTAGCTTCAGAATAACAATGTTATTAAAAAGAATAAGAGACTTACTATACTCTAAAAATGTTGGTCTTACTTAAAAATGCACGCTGTATTCAGTGTGAAAAAATATGATATGGCTCTCACGGAAATACATTTTAAAATATTTGGCTTTCATGGCTCTCTCAGCCAAAAAGGTTCCCGACCCCTGATTTGGACTGTACAATTATAGTCTGAGTAATAATCACGGTTACACTATTATCACCATTATTTTGCGTTTCACAACAAAAATGTATAAAATCACATAGACCTTCCTGAGAGATTTTGAGGTGTTATTTTATAATTGTCGGAAATAACAAAAAATAATAATAGTACGAACTAGTAGATACAAACACAGGTATTATTAATAATGAATATGTTAAAACTTGGCGCCACGGTTGGACAGGGGTTAGTGCGTGTGCCTCACAATACGAAGGTCCTGGGTTCAATCCTGGGCTCGGGATGTTTCTGTGTGGAGTTTGCATGTTCTCCCCGTGACTGCGTGGGTTCCCTCCGGGTACTCCGGCTTCCTCCCACTTCCAGAGACATGCACCTGGGGATAGGTTGATTGGCACTGAACACTAAATTGTCCCTAGTGTGTGAATGTAAGTGTGAATGTTGTCTGTCTATCTGTGTTGGCTCTGTGATGAAGTGGCGACTTGTCCAGGGTGTACCCCGTCTACCGCCCGAATGCAGCTGAGATAGGCTCCAGCACTCCCCGCGACCCCGAAAGGACAAGCGGTAGAAGATGGATGGATGGATGCTAAAACTGGTAGCGCGTGCAGCTGTAGCAGCGCGACTTTGTCCCATGTTTCTTATTTTCGTATTGTTATCTGCCCATCCATTTTCACCGCCTGTACGGCGGTAGTTTTCAACTCATACGGTCCAACTCAACCACTTTTTATTTGGAATAACCTTTCGAAATGTTTCGCCACTTCCTCGCAACGTCCGGGGATTCTATCTACGCACCCCAGATTACAGTTTTAATGATGAATACAGTAGACTCATTATCCCACTACAGAGGAGAAGCCATCGGAGGGACTGGAGACAGAAGCGGGGCAAGCAAGCCGGCTGGCGAGCAAGGCTAAATGCCAAACCAGACAGACTAGTGCTAATAAAATGGATGAGATCAGATTGAGGACAGATCATCATTGTGTGACTGTCCTGACGGGAGACCTGGCTACCGACTCTACTATCGAGCTGACCGGCTTTTTCATAAACAGAGCAGACCACACGAGAGACTCCGGGAAAAGCAAAGGAGGAGGACTGTGTGTGTGTTTATAAACAGCTGGTGCACGGCCACGGACATGTTACACACACACACACCGCTACCCAGACTTGGAGCTGCGGGTGGTGAGGTGCAGACCCTTCTTTCTCCCGAGGGAATTTACTTTAATCATTATAATGACTGTATATATCCCCCCACGGGCCCATGCGAAACTAATGGTGAAGAACTACAGGACGCCATCAGTAAACAGCTGACGGAACATCCTGAAGCCGCCAGATTTAAAACTGGTTCTGCCAACATTTTATAAAAAAGTGAATTTCCCAACAAGGGGGAAAGGTCTTGGACCAAGTTTACGCCAATATCCCTGGAGTTTCCATGGTATCTCCATGTGCACACCTGGGTGAATCCGACCACATTTCTTTGTCTTTGATCCCAACATACAGACCACTCATCCGTAGATCACAACCAGCTATCAGAACTATAGCCGTGTGTAATACGGAAGCCACCTCAATGCTGCAGGACTGCTTTGGTAGCACTGACTGGGACTTGGATGAATATACTGGTTTAGTGTGGGATTACATCAGGTTTTGCTCAAACAATGTTATGTCATTAAAAACAAAAGTTTTTACCAACCAAAAACCATGGATGAACTCTACTGTGAGAGGACTGCTGAGGGGAAAATAATGCAGCCGTCATGTCTGGTGATGAACAACCCCATAGTGAGGCAAAGGGGAAGCTTCAAAAAGGTATCAGACATGCAAAACGTGCCTACAAATTGAGGAGCAGTTTGAAACTAATAATCCCCGCAGCATGTGGAAGGGCATCAAGGTATTGACAGATTATAAATTCAGCCGCCTGCTGCCTATAGCGAATTGCTGAACTCCCTTATGTCCTCTATGCTTTGACACCCTGATGGAGAGTCCTGCTCCACACACAAACCCACCTGCTGAGGAAGCACTGCTGGTGTTACAGCAACATCAAGGAGGGAGGGCCACCCTCTAAAAAGTCAACCCATGCAAAGCAGTCAGACCGGATGGCGTGGAAGGCAAGCTTCTAAAGACAGTTTATAAGGGTTTTTACTAACATATTCACCCTCTCATTGCATGCATCAACAGTCCCCACAAAGTCCTCCACCATTATCCCAGTGCCTAAAAAGCCATGGGCGAAAGATATGAATAAGTATTGCCCCGTCGCTCTGACAACACTCGCAATGAAGTGCTTTGAGAAGGTGGTGCTCTCACACATCAAGTCCATCACCCACCTGACATGGACAGTCATCAGTTTGCCTAGAGAGCAAATCATTCCACAGACCTCTGACCCACCCAGATAGACCCAGCAATTCCGTACGGATGCTCTTTGTTGACTTTAGGTCCACATTTAACATCGACATCCCCCCGAAGCTAGTCAACACACTGGACATTCTCGGCCTGGGCTCCCCACAGTGTTCCTGGATTATGGACTTTCTCACAGGAACACCACGTCATAGTGAGAATCGGACACCGCACCTCCTCTGTCCTTATTCTGACATGCCTGTGTGCTGCACCCAATCCTCTACGCACTTTTTACCCATGACTCCACACACATCCACAGCTCCAACCCCACAAAACAGTTTGCTGAAGACACCACAGTCGTGAGCCTCATTGCCGACAACAATGAGTCAGTATACAGTTGCGAGGTGGAACACTTGGCTGATGGGTGTGAGAATAATAACCTAGTCCTCAAGACCCCCAAAAACCAAGAAAATAACGAAAGGCACAGACCACCTCCCCCTCAACATCTATGGAGGAGCCGTAGAAAGTGTGGAGAGCCTTAAATTCTTTGGAGTCAGTGTTTCCAACCACGTGTCTTGGACTGCTAACACCTCAAACCTGGTCAGGTAAACTCAACAGAGACTGTTCTTTCTTAGGAAGCTGAAGCAGGACCAACTTCCGCAGAGGCTGAAGCTAATTTTTTATCACGGCACTATTGAGAGCATCCTCACCAACTGCATCATTTACGAGCTGCACACCAGCTGAGAGGACGGCCCTGCGCAGAGTAGTGAAGGCAGCCCAGCGCATAATTGGACCGGAGTTCCCTCACCAACTGAGGAAGATGGCCAAGAAAATCTCCAAAGACTCCAAACACCCTGGTAACCCCCCTTTGAACCATTACCATCCAGGAAGATGTTCATAACCATTAGGTCTACCACTAACAGGCTCCAAACTAGAGCAGTGGCCTCTATCTCCCCCCTTATCTTTGCCCACCCCACTGGACTGTGAAGCTGGTATATACTCACGTAGATTGTGTCCCAATTGACGGAGTCTTGATTCATTGGTAGCTCTTTCATAGGGATTGGGGCGTGACTTGCTATTCCCAAAACACTAAGGACCAGTGTCTCCTGAAGGAGCAACCGCAGCTGTCGTTGACTATATATTTACCTTCTTATGAAGAGTGATGACAACTGCAACATCAGCATCTTTGTTGGCACTGGAACTATCCATCCATGCATCCGCTTGTCCCTCTCGAGGTTGCGGGGGTGGCTGGAGCCTATCCCAGCTGTTGGGTGGAAGGCGGCGTACACCCTGGACAAGTTTCTACCTCAACGCAGGGCCAACACTGATAACTAATCATTCAGAAACATCAGTTTACTTTTAATGGATGTCTTACTCATAAACCGAAGGAAAAGACGTTCATAAAGATGCAAGACTATGCAACCACTTAACGAGTCGGGGCAGAGGGCGGACGAGTTTGCAACATTATTTGACCGTTTAGGACATGGGACAAGAGAGAGCTATGTAACTGAAAATGATCAAAACTGTAAATAACTATTGTAACGACCTGTGTTAATGTTTATGTTCATGTGTTATTGATGCTAAGAGTTCCCATGTTCATGAACATACCGTGCCTGAAACGTGATTGAAGGAGTGTGAGTGTGTTTTGTGTGAGAGAAACAGATGTGTGTGCGTAAGAAAGAATACGTGTCAAAATTGAGCCTGTTGTTAGCACTAGATTGTCCCTAAAAGTTAAAGAGTTTCTTCTTCTGGACGAAAACATAACAAAACATTCAGTAATTATTTTTAGAGCGCACCGAGATATTAAGTACACAATATCAGTTTGCATGTAAATGTGAAGTGAAGTGAATTATATTTATATAGCGCTTTTCTCTAGTGACTCAAAACGTTTTACATAGTGAAACCCAATATCTAAGTTACATTTAAACCAGTGTGGGTGACACTGGGAGCAGGTGGGTAAAGTGTCTTGCCCAAGGACACAACGGCAGTGACTAGGATAGCGGAAGCGGGGATCGAACCTGAAACCCTCAAGTTGCTGGCACGGCCGCTTTACCAACCGAGCTATACCGCCCCCTGTTTTATTTTATACAATAATTTGTGAATTTTAAACACAAAGTCTGCTCTCCGGTGCTCAGGGACCCTTGTTAGCAAAAGCTGACCAATCACAGCTTTACTGTCGTAACTGGACTCTGCAGTGACGCCATTCACAGCTCCGACTTCCCACTTTCTAGGTAAATGGAACGCAGCATTATACTGCTGTCATGGTAAAAGCTGCAAAACAACCAAAGAAACAAAAAGTTTTGCCTGAGGAGACAAAAATAAGAAAAAGGGAGGCGGCCCGGATAAAAAGACAATCATGGATCAAATAGCCACCAGCTTGAAAGTTCGCAGTTCCACACTGACACAACAACCACGCAACAAACTCAAAAGTACTGTATAAAGAAAAAACAATGCGATGACTGCAAACCGCAAATATAAAGTTTTAGTAAAGTATGTAGGACAGATCCGTCATACTGAATCGTTGTGGCATTATAATATCAGTTTGTATGTATGTGACAGTAGTTTCTGACAATTTACGACGCTTTGCGCTGGTCCTCATGGGAAATGTGGTCTTCCTTCGGGATAATCACAACCGCTTTGGTCCACTGGTGCCGCTAAAATCAACCAAAACTAAAAGTTCTTAAGTGGGGCTTTAATCATTCTGATTATTATTTATTAAATATAAGTCTATGGTTAACTTTATTGATTCCAGAGAAAATTTTTACTCATGTGGGTAATAAACTCCAAAGTTATTGTCATCAACTTTCATTCATGCCTATTTATTCAATTTATAATACCGTATTTTTCGGACTATAAGTCGCTCCGGCCGAAAATGCATAATAAAGAAGGAAAAAACATATATAAGTCGCACTCGAGTATAAGTCACATTTTTTGGGGAAATGTATTTGATAAAACCCAACACCAAGAATAGACATTTGAAAGGCAATTTAAAATAAATAAAGAATAGTGAACAACAGGCTGAATAAGTGTACGTTATATGACGCATAAATAACCAATTGAGAACGTGCCTGGTATGTTAACGTAACATATTATGGTAAGAGTCATTCAAATAACTATAACATATAGAACATGCTATACGTTTACCAAACAATCTGTCACTCCTAATCGCTAAATCCCATGAAATCTTATACGTCTAGTCTCTTACGTGAATGAGCTAAATAATATTATTTGATATGTTACGCTAATGTGTTAATAATTTCACACATAAGTCGCTCCTGAGTATAAGTCGCACCCCCGGCCAAACTATGAAAAAAACTGCGACTTATAGTCCGAAAAATACGGTAATCTACTTTATTTATATTTATTTATTTCAGTGGTTCTTAACCTGGGTTCGATCGAACCCTTGGGGTTCGGTGAGTCGGGATCAGGGGTTTGGCGGAGGTCAAGACACACCCGACTCATCGTGTAAATAACAACTTCTCCCTATCGGCGTATTACGGCAACAGCAGAAGTCAGACTGATCTACAGGTGTGTAATTTGTTAAGAGTTTATGCAATGTGTTGGTTTTGTTCTTTGAACAAGGTGATGTTCATGCACGGTTAATTTTGTGCACCAGTAAAAAAAACATGCTAACACTTTAGTATGGGGAACATATTCACCATTAATTAGTTGCTTATTAACATGCAAATTAGTAACATATTGGCTCTTAACTAGTCATTATGAAGTACTTATTAATGCATTATTCTGCATGGCCTTATTATAACCCTAACCCTCTAACCCTGGCCCTAACCAAAGAACTCTAAATTAAGTCTTTGTTACTTAGAACATGTTCCCCTAGTGTCCAAAAAACTCTAAATTAAGTCTTTGTTACTTAGAATATGTTCCCCATACTAAAGTGTTACCAAAAACATATAACTTTGTCTTGAATTTGAAAAAAAAAAAAAAAAATATTTTTCACTAAAGAAGGGTTCGGTGAATGCGCATATGAAACTAGTGGGGTTCGGTACCTCCAACAAGGTTAAGAACCACTGCTTTATTTATTTATAGCTCGGTTGGTAGAGTGGCTGTGCCAGCAATTTGAGGGTTCCAGGTTCGATCCCCGCTTCCACCATCCTATTCACTGCCGTTGTGTCCTTGGGCAAGACACTTTACCCACCTGCTCCCAGTGTCACCCACACTGGTTTAAATGTAACTTAGATATTGGGTTTCACTATGTAAAAGTGCTTTGAGTCACTAGAGAAAAGCGCTATATAAATATAGTTCACTTCACTTCACTATTCTGAGGTAATAATAACTGGAATGCATATAATTAGACCCCATGGTATTGTGCCCGCTATATTAACTTACAATGTCTATAGTTTATTCAACAACGGAAGGAAGAGGCAATCTAATGTTAAATAGACTGAAGGAAGCCATTGCATACCTGTTGCTGTTTGTTTACGCTCAACTGACTCAACGCTAAGCTACTGATTGTAAGCGACAACTTTCAATCTAAATTATTCATAAAATAACTTCCCATAAACTTACCGTATTTTTCGGACTATAAGTCGCAGTTTTTTTCATAGTTTGGCCAGTGGTGCGACTTATACTCAGGAGCGACTAATGAGCGAAATAATTAACACATTATCGTAAAATATCAAATAATATTATTTAGCTCATTCACGTAAGAGACTAGACGTATAAGATTTCATGGGATTTTAACGATTAGGAGTGACAGATTCTTTGGTAAACATATAGCATGTTCTATATGTTATAGTTATTTGAATGACTCTTACCATAATATGTTACGTTAACATACCAGGCACGTTCTCAGTTGGTTATTTATGCGTCATATAACGTACACTTATTCAGCCTGTTGTTCACTATTCTTTATTAGGGACCGCAATGTCCCTTTGGAACAGAGGACCCTATTGTATTTGTAAGGTTTCATTATTATTATTCCGCCGCCTCTTTGAGCTGTAATTTGACCCTCTTAACATGCTTCAAAACTTACCATATTTGACACACACATCAGGACTGGCGAAAATTGCCATCTAGTAAAAAAACCAAACCCCAAAACTCAAAATTGCGCTCTAGCGCCCTCTAGGAAGAAAACACAAACAAAACTGCCTATAACTTCCAGTAGAAATGTCATAGCGACATGAAACAAAAACCTCTCTGTAAGTCTCACTTAGACCAACATTTCATACACTGACACCCTTCAGCAAAAATCAACAGAAAGTTGGCAATTCTCCCTTCAAAACAAAAGTTTTGTAAAAACAGTCACTTTTGCCTCTTTGAGCTACAATTTGACCCCCTTAACATGCTTCACAACTCACCAACCCGAACACACACATCAGGACTGGCAAAAATTGTGATCTAATAAAAAAAAAAAACCCAACCCCAAAACTCAAAATTGCACTCTAGCGCCCCCTAAGAATAAAACACAGACAAAACTGCTCCTTGGAAGAAAACACAGACAAAACTGCCTGTAACTTCCAGTAGGAATGTCGTAAAGACATGAAACAAAAACCTTTATGTAGGTCTCACTTAGACCTACATGTCATAAATTGACAACCCCCAGCAAAAATCAACAGGACGTTTGCAATTCCCCCTTCAAAACAAAAGTTTTGTAAAAACCGGTCACCTTTTTAAAAAAATTATCTCTTCTGAGCACGTTTGTCGTGTCGGCTTCAAACTACCACAGGAGAGAGATTGAACCCTTCTGATTAAAAGTTGACATAAGAGTTTTAAATACTGCTCTGGTTTGGATTTATGTGCCGTCAAAGTCGGTCCCGTCCATCGCTGCTTGCAGCTTTAATTTATTTTAAATTGCCTTTCAAATGTCTATTCTTGGTGTTGGGTTTTATCAAATAAATTTCCCCAAAAAATGCGACTTATACTCCAGTGTGACTTATATATGTTTTTTTTCTTCTTTATTATGCATTTTCGGCCGGTGCGACTTATACTCCAGTGCGACTTATACTCCGAAAATACGGTAGTTCAAATGTCTTAGCCATTACTTTGGCGTGTAAAGCTGGGTGGTGATCCTGCTTATGCTGCACCATATTTGACATACTAGACTTTCGTCTTCATTGACTGGCTGGTCATTTTTTTCAGTACCCAAAATGTTCTCACATTGCTTTTTTGGGGTAGGGAGCAGTTCACTGCTTTGTGCTGCTGCCACTTTTAAGGTAACGCAGCATACTCGTGCCAAGCGTGTCTCTCAATAGACGTGTCCAAGCGCTTGCTTCGCTGGTGTAACGCTTTTCATCCCGTGCAGATTGTGCCGAAAATAACGTACCAACATGATGTCCTTTTATAGCAAGTAAAGACTGAAACACACGGTGTAGTGGAGCATTTGCAATTAAATAACCGTGATGTTTTTAATCACTGTTAAGAGTAAAACTGGTTATTGGTTGCATCCCTTCGTTACTCTGCATTGCAGTCCAGGGTGGCTTCCGCCTGTTGCTGGAAGTCCGCTCGGAGTGACGCCGAACAAGCTAAATGGTGTAGAACATGGATGGCTGGACTACAAACTGAATTGTTGGGTTTGAAGGCAGGATTGTGATTATAGCCTTTGTCAGTCATACATTATGCTTAGACATAATCCTTAAACAAGAACTGAACTGCTGTTTGAAATGTTTATTTGCACTCTTTAATCTACAGCTCTGTTGTGCTGCCTGGGTGTAGTATTTTGTTTTGGTTTTTTTTTTTTTTTACCGTTAAGGCCCACCATGTTTCTGGGAATTCAGAGTAAAGCGAAAACAAGCCAAAGTCGGTGTGTTTAGCAATGATCTTTTTTGAGTATGTACTGTACGTCTATTTTAATGTATACCCATTTAAGTTAAGCAGGACAGAAATCTGTTAAAGAAATACTTTTTACTGTTAAATTAGAGGTGCTGTTTGCAACTTCCTCACAGTTACATTTTTCAAAACAAAAAATATAAGAAGAACACCACCGGCTCTTGTATGTTACCAGGGGTTTAACACAACACATTTGTTTGACAATTGTCAATATTTTTACGATTACAAAGTTTGTTTAATAAAACATTTTGTGTAGATATTGCAAACAGTTCCTTTTAAGCAGGAAATATTTCTATTTAAGACCAAAATAAATATTTTAATTCCATCAATTTAGTTATTTTGCACAAAAAAATGTTTTGTAATGTTTTTTAATATTGTTTTTTTATATTTTTATTTATTTTGTTGGAAATATTTGTATTTTAGACAAAAATATTCTTTATTCTGTCAATTTAGTTATTTTGAAAAAATATATATTCAAATAAATACTATTTTTTGGATTGTTTTTTTTTTTTTTTGTGTTAAGTTAACCAGGAAATATTTGTATTTTAGACAAAAATATTCTTTATTCTGTCAATGTAGTTATTTAAAAAATAATAATAATAATAATATTTTTGTATTGATTTTAATAGTTTTTTAAATTATTTTTCTTTTTTTCTTTTGTGTTAAGTTAACCAGGAAATATTTGTATTTTAGACACGAATATTCTTTATTCTGTCAATGTAGTTATTTAAAAATATATATATATAATAATAATAATAATATATTTTGTAATGTTTTTAATAGTTTTTTAAATGATTTATCTTTTTTTCTTTTGTGTTAATAAGTTAACCAGGAAATATTTGTATTTTAGACACAAATATTCTTTTTTCTGTCAATGTAGTTATTCAAAAATTAAATATTTTTTGTAATGTTTTTATTAGTTTTTTCAATTATTTTTCTTTTTTTCCTTTTGTGTTAAGTTAACAAGGAAACATTTGTATTTTAGACAAAAATATTCTTTATTCTGTCAATTGAGTTATTTTGCAAAACAATTATATATATTATTGAACAATGTCCCATGTATTTATATTTGTACAAAACCTGGGCATCTAATTCAATTCTGCTTGGTGTTAGATCGTATAAAAATATGTGTGTAGATCATCACGGGCCCAGTTGCGTGGATTTCCTACTAAAAACAAAGATAGGTTCAAATCCAGAAAAAAATTGTACGGAAGAAAATATTTAGACGTATTAAAGTTTGCGCATGCCCAAATCCAAGCACATTTTTTCATTACATCACAATCAACCTGAAAACGACCGCAGACGTTTGCGGGACTGGCAAGGTAACACTTAGTCCACGACCCCTTATAAATACGCAAATCATAGTGAAAGTAGCCTTGTGCCTGAGATCTGCACGCTCCGCCCAAATAGGATTCAGTAGGTGGTGCTTGTTTCTCCTGTTTTGAGCGATCAAGCAATCAATCAATCAATCAATGTTTACTTATATAGCCCTAAATCACGAGTGTCTCAAAGGGCTGAAAAGTGGGTTGGAATTGTGAGAATGCCGTATGCTCCGAAAACCGCTGACAGGCTGAAATAAAAAATAAATGGTTGGTTATCCGGCAGAAAGTGACGAAGAAGATGGATGTGCATCACCAAAACAAACGAGCGTTTCAAAAGATGCTGCAATGATACGTAAAACCTTAGAAGAGGTGGATGACACTGATTAGCCCTAATATAAATGTGTATAACTTACAAAAAAAATTGTTCATACAGCTTGATTAGGGTTTCATTTAAAAAAATATGTTACCTTTAGTTTTTAATTGTTTTTTATTTAAACATGCCAACAGTTTATAAAGGATACAAAATACTTTGACTCTTGTTTGATTACTCAATTTATTATTAGAACACAGGAGAGCTTCTTGAGGTAGCAGCCGTACGTGACACCACGGCAGGTCATTCCTCCGGTGCCTTTTGTGCGTAAGCAAGCTTAATACATGTACGTTTACAATGCATAAGGAAGAATAACAATAATATTTATTGAAAATAAGATGTGATTCATCTCTTTATGTGAATCGTAACTGACTTAACTATTTATGAAGAGAACGGTTGTATTTAGAAAACATTGACATAACGGTGCAGCAAATTGAAAACAGGAAGTGAACATACAGTACAGGCCAAAAGTTTGGACACGCCTTCTCATTCAATGCGTTTTCATGACTATTTACATTGTAGATTGTCACTGAAGGCATCAAAACTATAAGTGAACACGTGTGGAGTTATGTACATGTTTTATACTCTAGTTTCGTCAATATAGCCACACTTTGTTCTGTTTATTGCTTTGCACACTCCTGGCATTCTCTCGATGAGCTTCAAGAGGTACCTGAAATGGTTTTCACTTCACAGGTGTGCTTGAAGCTCATTGAGAGAATTCCAAGAGTGTGCAGAGCAGTAATCAGACCAAGGGGTGGCTATTTTGAAGAAACTACAATATAAAACATGTTTTCAGTTATTTCACCTTTTTTTGTTAAGTAGATAACTCCACATGTGTTCATTCATACACTATATTGCCAAAAGTATTTGGCCACCCATCCAAATGATGAGAATCAGGTGTCCTAATCACTTGGCCCACCACAGGTGTATAAAATCAAGCACTTCGGCATGGAGACAGTTTCTACAAACATTTGTGAAAGAATGGGCCGCTCTCAGTGATTTCTAGCGTGGAACTGTCATAGGATGCCACCTGTGCAACAAATCCAGTCATGAAATTTCCTCGCTCCTAAATATTCCAAAGTCAACTTTATTATAAGAAAGAGAGTTTGGGAACAACAGCAAGTCAGCTACCAAGTTGTAGGCCACGTAAGCTGACAGAGAGGGGTCAGCGGATGCTGAAGCGCATAGTGCAAAGACTTTCTGCACAGTCAGTTGCTACAGAGCTCCAAACTTCATGTGACCTTCCAATTAGCCCACGTACAGTACGCAGAGAGCTTCATGGAATGGGTTTCCATCGTCGAGCAGCTGCATCTAAGCCATACATCACCAAGTCCATTGCAAAGCGTGGGATGCAGTGGTGTAAAGCAGTGGTCCCCAACCTTTTTGTAACTGCGGACCGGTCAACGCTTGAAAATGTGTCCCACGGACCGGGGGGGCGGGGTGGTATTTTATTTTATTTTTTTATTTTTTTTGGTCATAAAAAAATACAATCATGTGTGCTTACGGACTGTATCCCTGCAGACTGTATTGATCTATATTGATATATAATGTAGGAACCAGAATATTAATAAGAGAAAGAAGCAACCCTTTTGTGTGAATGGGGGAGGGAGATTTTTTGGGTTGGTGCACTAATTGTAAGTGTATCTTGTGTTTTTTATGTTGATTTAATGAAAAAAAAAAAAAAAAAATATATATATATATATATATATATATATATATATATATAATTATTTATATATATTTTTTTAATTTCTTGTGCGGCACGGTACCAATCAATCCACGGACCGGTACCGGGCCGTGGCCAGGTGGTTGGGGACCACTGGTGTAAAGCACGTCGCCACTGGACTCTAGAGCAGTGGAGACATGTTCTCTGGACTGATGAATCACGCTTTTCCATCTGGCAATCTGATGGACGAGTCTGGGTTTGGAGGTTGCCAGGAGAACGGTACATTTGGGACTGCATTGTGCCGAGTGTGAAATTTGGTGGAGGAGGAATTATGGTTTGGGGTTGGTTTTTCATGGGTTGGGCTTGGCCCCTTAGTTCCAGTGAAAGGAACTTTGAATGCTCCAGGACACCAAAACATTTTGGACAATTCCATGGGATGGCACTTCAAGTTCATATGTGAGTAAAGGCAGGTGGCCAAATACTTTTGGCAATATAGTGTAGCTGTGATGCCTTCAGTGACAATCTACAATGTAAATAGTCATGAAAATGCATTGAATGAGGAGAAGGCGTGTCTAAACTTTTGGCCTGTACTGTATATGTGTAAGAAACTGCTACAAAGTGGAATGTTAGGATTAAGTAAGCTTTTCTTCTTCCTACTCCTTTTCGAGCACGTTGTAAAGAGAAATGGGATAATATGTTGAAACTGCATTCATGTTTAAAATAAACTACAACCAACCAACAAAGATTTAATAAATGCAACTCTGACACATCTTCAATAAACAACAAGAGTTCAGTTGCCACCATTCAACCTTTGTAAATAGAGTCAAACTCTGTTCACACCAAAAAAAAGGCAAATTCAGTCAGTCAGCCCTCCAAGGTGTCCCTTATTTCTCTTTCAGGGAGTTGGCAACCCTATACTTTGTGGCATGTCCCTGCATTTTGGAGAAGGGGTCGTTTAGAGCAGAGGGCTATCTCACATGAGTCCCTGACAGTAAAAGCAGATTTAAATAGATTTTAAATAAGTGCATAAGGCAGAATTTTTTACAAGCCTTTGTAAGTTTCTGAGGACGTGTCTGGGCAGTTATACCAAGTGTTTGCAGAGGAGTTTCTCCCTTTTCAAGGTGCGCCGCTTTCATCCTGTTTTAGTGAGCGACCACTTCACAGAGCCTCTCTTTTACTTCTGGGCCGACTAGTCAAACATTTGTTTGGACGTTTCCTTCCCAGACGACACTTGTACCTGCTTTAATATTGTTTGCATTTGGCCATCACTTCCAGGACCCTCAGTGTGTTTGTGTTACTGGAATAGTGTGGCCGCTTGTCGGTACTCAGAAGGGGGGAGGCTGTGTTTGCCAAGGACAAAGTTAAAAGCAAAGTCTAACAAATTGAAAGGCTTTTGGATCCTTGGGAGCTAAGTTCCAGTCATCTGGACAGTGGTGAAATAATGATCATAATTAAAGATAAAAGTATTTTTTGATTTACTTTCCCTAAATATCTAAAACAGTGGTTCTTAACCTTGTTGGAGGTACCGAACCCCACCAGTTTCATATGCGCATTCACCGAACCCTTCTTTAGTGAAAAATAAAATGTTTTTTTTTTTTCAAATTCAAGACAAAGTTATATGTTGTTGGTAATACTTTAGTATGGGGAACATATTCTAAGTAACAAATACTTAATTTAGAGTTATTTGGTTAGGGTTAGAGGGTTAGGGCCAGTGTTAGAGGGTTAGGGTTATAATAAGGCCATGCCGAATAAGGCATTAATAAGAACTTAATAATGACTAGTTAAAAGCCAATATGTTACTAATTTGCATGTTAATAAGCAACTAATTAATGGTGAATATGTTCCCCATACTAAAGTCTTACCATGTTTTTTTACTGGTGCACAAAATAAACCGTGCATGAACATCACCTTGTTCAAAGAACAAAACCAACACAGTGCATAAACTCACAACAAATTACACACCTACAAATCAGTCTGACTTCTGCTGTTGCCGTATCCGTAATACGCCGATAGGGAGAAGTTTTTATTTACACGATGAGTCGGGTGTGTCTTGACCTCCGCCGAACCCCTGAACCCGACTCACCGAACCCCTAGGGCGGTGTTTTTCAACCTTTTTTGAGCCAAGGCACGTTTTTTGCGTTGAATAAATCCAAAGGCACACCACCAGCAGACGTCATTAAAAAACGAAACTCGGTTGACAGTAAAAAGTCGCAATTGTTGGATATGACTTTAAACCATAACCAAGCATGCATCACTATAGCTCTTGTCTCAAAGTAGGTGTACTTTCACCACCTGTCACATCACGCCCTGACTTATTTGGAGTTTATTGCTGTTTTCCTGTGTGTAGTGTTTTAGTTTTTGTCTTGCGCTCCTATTTTAATAGCTTTTTCTCTTTTTTTGGTAGTTTCCTGTAGCAGTTTCATGTTTTACCTTTCAGCTATATTTCCCGCATCTACTTTGTTTTAGCAATCAAGAAGATTTTGGTTGTTTTTATCCTTCATTGTGGGGACATTGTTGATTGTCATGTCATGTTCGGATGTACTTTGTGGACGCCGTCTTTGCGCCACAGTAAGTCTTTGCTGTCGTCCAGCATTCTGCTTTTGTTTACTTTGCGGCCAGTTCAGTTTTAGTTTTGTTCTGCATAGCCATCCCTAAGCTTCAATACATTTTCTTAGAGGCACTAACCTTTTGTTTATTTTTGGTTTAAGCATTAGATACCTTTTTACCTGCACGCTGCCTCCCGCTGTTCCCGACATCTACAAAGCAATTAGCTACCGGCTGCCACCTACTGATATGGAAGAGTATTACACAGTTACTCTGCCGAGCTCTAGACAGCACCGACACTCAACAACAACACATCATTTGTAGACTATAATTACTGGTTTGCAAAAAATATTTTTAACCCAAATAGGTGAAATTAGATAATCTCCCACGGCACACCAGACTGTATCTCACGGCACGCTAGTGTGCCGCGGCACAGTGGTTGAAAAACACTGCCCTAGGGTTCGATCAAACCCAGGTTAAGAACCACTGATCTAAAAGTATTCATATTCTCTTCATGTCATATTATGCTCCTTCCAACGCTGTTGTTTTTAGGTTATAGAGTTTTTATCCCATCAGAATTCAGCTAGTTTATGTTGCCATGCTGTACCAAATCTGCCCGAGGCCTTCAGAATCAACAATGCGGGACGTCCGTGCTCTGTAAGTTAACGGACACAAACATTTGACAGACAGTTGCGATAGCGATCACGAGTTGTTGTCAGTACGGCCTTCTAGATGGCGTAAGGCAGATATACAGTCGTGGTCAAACGTTTACATACACTTGTAAAGAACATAATGTCATGGCTGTCTTGAGTTTCCAATAATTTCTACAACTCTTATTTTTTTGTGATAGAGTGATTGGAGCACATACTTGTTGGTCACAAAAAACATTCATAAAGTTTGGTTCTTTTTTGAATTTATTATGGGTCTAATGAAAATGTGAGCAAATCTGCTGGGTCAAAAGTATACATACAGCAATGTTAATATTTGGTTACATGTCCTTTGGCAAGTTTCACTGCAATAAGGCGCTTTTGGTAGCCATTCACAAGCTTCTGGTTGAATTTTTGACCACTCCTCTTGACACAATTGGTGCAGTTCAGCTAAATGTGTTGGTTTTCTGACACGGACTTGTTTCTTCAGCATTGTCCACACGTTTAAGTCAGGACTTTGGGAAGGCCATTCTAAAACCTTAATTCTAGCCTGATTTAGCCATTCCTTTACCATGTTTGACGTGTGTTTGGGGTCATTGTCCTGTTGGAACACCCAAATGCGCCCAAGACCCAACCTCCGGGCTGATGATTTTAGGTTGTCCTGAAGAATTTGGAGGTAATCCTCCTTCATTGTCCAATTTACTCTCTGTAAAGCACCAGTTCCATTGGCAGCAAAACAGGCCCAGAGCATAACGCTACCACCACCATGCTTGACGGTAGGTATGGTGTTCCTGGGATTAAAGGCCTCACCCTTTCTCCTCCAAACATATTGCTGGGTATTGTGGCCAAACAGCTCAATCACATTGACAAAGATAAGACTCTCTGGAGGAAAGTTATGTGGTCAGATGAAACAAAAATGTAGCTGTTTGGCCACAATACCAAATATTAACATTGCTGTATGTATACTTTTGACCCAGCAGATTTCGTCACATTTTCAGTAGACCCATAATAAATTCATAAAAGAACCAAACTTCATGAATGTTTTTTGTGACCAACAAGTATGTGCTCCAATCACTCTATCACAAAAAAATAATAGTTGTAGAAATGATTGGAAACTCAAGACAGCCATGACATTATGTTCTTTACAAGTGTATGTAAACTTTTGACCACGACTGTATATTGTGATGTTATGAGCTAGGCAACATAAGAACTCCATTACCCAGCATGCCACAGTAGTGAAGAGCATGCCAGTAGCCCCGTTTAGGTTGTGTGTGTATCCATGTCGACAGCTGGATGTTATTGACGAGCGCGCTGTGGAGTAAACTTTTAAAACTCAGCCAACACGCCTCGTCTGCATCTTTTATGATTAGACAAGACAACACATATACTTGCAAGGCCATTTTCATGAAGGATATTTAAAGAGAAACTACATCTTGTGAGACTATGTTGGCCAACCCCAGAAGCTCGAATGGGTTCCACAAATTGTGAGTTCAGATATTTTATTTTTTATTTTTTCTTGTTTAATATGTTTTTTGCAATTTTTATTTTGACAGTACCACATAAGATTTGTTTTAATTGCTGATGCGGGTTCATTGGTTTTTAAATGCGGCAGAAAATAATCCGTATTGTACACTGTTGGTGTGTTCAATGGCCAGTAGTGTGTAAATGTGTTCCTGTATAGCAGATGTGTCAAACTCAAATACAGAGTGGGCCAACATTTAAAACTGAACAAAGCCGCGGGCCAAGGTTGGACAAATTAACCTTTTAACAGAGACCTAAACAAGTTTTGCATTGAATATTGAACAAGCAAGGCTTATATAACTTTATAGTGACACGCAAAATCGAGTTTCAAATAATAATAATAATAATTAAAAAATATCAATAGCATATCAAATACAATTAAAAAAAAATTGAATGCCTCTTTTCTATTTGCAGCCTTCTGAGGTGAATATCAACATTAACTTTTTCCACAGGCTAATAAATTTGAAAATAAAATAATGAATAAACCAACCATTCAGGACTTTAAACTGCTCAGTTTGCAACACACTGATCTAATCTGATGTGCCCAAACCAGATACCTGCCATCTTTTCTTGGATGCTAGTTCATTAATGTCGGGGTTCAGGCTTTGAGCTGAGGCAACCTTCATTATCGAACGAAGTTGTTCATCAGTCATTATACCTCGTATTCCACAGTCTTGGGGGCGTGCCTTCCAGGCACTGCTTTTAACGTCCTCTACGAGCTGACGTCACGTCCGCTGTTCATCCTTTCTAACAACGTGCCCGCCAGTCACAAGATATGAGCGGCTCCTGTACGCACACTCACGTGAATGCAACACATACTTCATCAACAGCGATACAGTTTATACTGAGTGTGACCCTATAAGCAACTTTAACAATGTTAGAAATATACGCCACACGTTGAATCCACACCAAAAGTTTACACTGAGAGTGACCCTATAAGCAACTTTAACATTGTTAGAAATATACGCATTTTGGGAGAACATCCGCACCGTAACACAACATAAACACAACAGAACAAATACCCAGAGCCCTTTGCAGCACTAGGTGTTGTGCCGAATAATGCACCCCCGGTGTAGAATGCACCCCCTGACGGGAGTGTTATATCAACTAAAGCCCACACTTAAAGTTTCCACGTGCAAGATTGAATCTATTTAAAAAAGTTATTTAATAAGAAGCCAAAAGTGCAAAAACAATAATGTTCGTGTTGGAGGAGTTGTGAATGAATGAAATATGAAGTCCGTGCTGCAGTCGCTGCTGGGCCACAACATTAGGTACACCTGCAGACTGCAGCACGGATTTCATATTTCATTCATTCACAACTGCTCCAACACGAACATTATTGTTTTTGCACTTTTGGCTTCTTATTAAATAACTTTTTTAAATAGATTCAATCTTGCACGTGGAAAATTTAAGTGTGGGCTTTAGTTGATACAACACTCCCGTCAGGGGGTGCATTTTACGCCGGGGGTGCATTATCCGGCACAACACGGCCAAATTTGGCCCGCGGGCCAGAGTTTGACACCCATGCTGTATAGTATTTCTCCAGCAATGTTCATGTGGTGACATAAATAATGGTATTTTGAGAGTTAATCATTGGTCACAGGACATCACTGAAGGCCCGCCACTGCATCTGGATGTGTTGGAAACTGCTCATTGGGGTCAGTTGGAACGCAAATGTTGCATAATAGAGAATCGTTTGTCTTTTCCTGACGCAGGGGACGTTGACTTGGCGGGGAACAACAGGAAGCAGGCGACAACTTAGTGTGTGATGATGCTTTATTGATTCACAGTCATGATGAATGGATGATTTGAAGTGATTTTATCACCTCCATAGTTTGCAGTAGCAGGATTGTCTTTGGCGGGTGCGTTTGTGTGTAGATTACAGTTACAAGCAACCAACATCACACCACGTGCACATTTTAAAACGAGGTCCAAGTCCCTGAGAGCTCAGCTTGCTATCATTGTGGATGTAAAGAAAAAGCACCGTGCAGCTCTCACACTCTCAGCTTTAAGGCACCACTGGCATACAGATGCCACACTTCTAGCAAAGGGCACGTACAGTAATAGGATGAGTGTGATTAATAGGAACCCACTTGAGCTATGGAACTGCATACGATTTTAAATAACACATATAACAGAGTAGACTATAAATATATGACAGTAGCAACTTTAACTCTTGGTGTGTTCAGCTGCTTTAAGTCATGTTGACTTTAGAAATGCAGGTTAATAATTAAATAAAGAAGAAGAAAGAAAAAATACAGTTTAAACTTGAGTCTTAATTAGGTCTGTTCTCACAATAAATTATTTTGTACAAAAGTAATAATAAAATTTGGCAATTTTCGAAAAAGCTTTTTTCTTTTTTTTTCGTAATGAACGAACATCATATAAATAAGCGGGAAGATATTTGCATCCGAATCTAATGCAGTGCCTAACTTTTCCAACAATTTTTTCATAAAGTGAAAGCACATCGAGAGAGGCAACACAACGTGATTCGTGGAAATTAAATGTTGTTTAGGAAATGCTGTTACAACACTGTGTTAAGCCTCAAAGTATGAAGGAGGACTAAGGTCATACTGGAGGAGGGAGGTGGGGGGGTTAAATTATGAGAGGGAAAATGTTAGTTAGGAGAATAAAATAGGAATATTACAAGAAAACAATTTTTTTTTTTTTTTTTTTAAACAAATAAATGAAAATAATACCACATAAACACAACAGTCATTCTTTGAAACCCTGCCATATATCATTCAGGTTATCACATTGAATACAGTATTTGTCAAAAAGCAACTCTACAGTTAAGCTCATAGTTCCATGTAAAAAACAGCAACTTTTATTCTATTACAATTATGATTTTCTTGTCGTTAAATGAGGTTTCTTTCCGAATTATTCTGGTAGAATACTACCTCCCTAGATTCCAATTTTCAATGGTCGGATTGTTGTAACTTTTTTATCTTAACATTATGATTGAATTATTACAATTTTAGTCTGCCGAAATGGCTTTTTTAATTGTAATATTACGACTTTCCTGTGTAAAGTATGATTCTTTGGTAACACTTTATAGCAAGTACACACTATTAAGCATTAAATACTGAATACTCTTTTATACAGCATATTTCCAACATGAATACACAGTTATATATTAACTATTAGTTAACAGTGTATATATATATGTATATATATATATATATATATATATATATATATATATATATATATATATATATATATATATATATATATATATTCACATATATATACACATATATATATATATACATATACATATATATACACACATATATATATACACATATGTATATAAGTATGTATATATATATATATACACACATATATATATATACACACATATATATACACATATATGTATATATATATATATATATATACACACATATATATATATACACATATGTATATATATATATATATGTATATATATATATATATATATATTGTATATATATATATATACATACATATGTATATATATATGTTTATATATACACTTTATACTTCATATGTATGTATGTATATATATATATATATATATATATATATATATATATATATATATATATATATATATATATATATATATATATATAAATAAAGAAAGCTAAAGACATTATTAATTATTTCCATACACTTTCTAAATGATCTTACAAACCATTGACAATACCCAAATTACTGGTTTGTAAATTATGTAATATTTAATGTAGAAGTGCTAAATCAACTATTTAAGTACAAAAATGCAATTATTAAGCATTTTACAGATGAGTTTATTAATGAGTAAAACATGTATAAATTAGTTTTAGAAACTGCATACTAATGAGTATTTATATTGGAAATATGCTTTGTAAATTATGAAATCAGTATTTACTCATTAATGCTTAATAAAAATACAACCTTTTTTTCTTAGCATATTATTATTTATATTGTTAAAATATTATATACTATCGTAAAAATCAAGACTTTGTGTCATAATATTCTGACTTAATTCCCATTAAAAAAAAAAATTAAAAATACCACTTTATTTGTGTAATGTTTCATTATTTTAATATTATTAAGTGTTTTTTGTTTATTTATTAGTGCCAGCCTGCCACAAATTTAATCCGGACATCCCCAAAAAAGATTTGGCGCTATCTTGGCTCATAAACACATTATAATGCCCATTGTCTGCCAGAGAATAAGAGGACAGAACAAGAGGAATCACTTCTGCCAATTTAGCAACTTTGTCCCCAGATTTAGCGAATAATCAGACCCCTGTCCATCTAAACAGGGGACATGAAAAAGTGCTGCTTTGGGCCTCCTATGCAATTCCAACGATTACGTTATTACATAACGACCGCCACAGATAGATTGCAGTCCTGTGGAGAACACTGACATTGTTTTTCTTCTCAATGTGGTTTTAGTACTATTTTAGATAAATATTTAGGGAAACAAATGACAAAAGTAAAACCCCTGTTTACTGCGTAGATCTTTGCCCCATTGTTGGCTTTTTGGCACCTTTTCAAAGCATTCTTTCAACGTAATCCTCTCCTGACCTTCTTTGACTAAAACCTCTCAACCTCCCTCGCCCCGCTCGTGTACGTACATTTTAGAAACATGCCCATTCTATAGGCAGCCATTCCTTAGTGCGCATAAAAGCCCACGCTCTAATCTTAACTGTAACCTTGAAGCTAACCCAAACAGACCTAATTAAAAGGCCTTTTTATGCGCTCTCAAAGCCTGCTCACCACAAAAGTGCGGTTCTGTCACACTGGTGTTCCCTCCCAGCCAAAAAAAAAAAAAGCTGGGAGAAAAAAAAATGTACAGTAGTTTTAATAGCCAAATTTAAACTATGAATTATTTATCTGTATGTTGTAAAATGCACCCTAGATTTAAAGCTTGTTGCAGAACACTACTCTACTTGACTAATAAATAAAATAACAGTATAAATAGTACATTGCGAATTAAAGCAACAATTTAATATTTCACGGTTGGACCTGAAAGCAAATAAAGCATAAAGGTATTCTGTATAAGTCGAAGTTAAATAAAAAGAAAATATATGGGGCAGAATTAGAAGAATACTGATGTAAAAAGATAAAGTGCTTTGTTCCATAAAAATGGTTTCTTATGTTGTTGTGATGACAAACAGAATGTAATAGTTTGGTTAAAGACATGAAAGTAAATTATGAATGACTTATAATATAAGTTTTTCACAAAAATAATTAGCGTGTAGACCTAAGTTTTCTAAAGCACTCTTTTGAGATTGGCTTAAACTTTCAAACTATTAAATGTTTAGAGTGTCAAGTTATCGCGATAATCCCGATGAATTAATTACAATCCTATTTAGCGTGTTATGTTTTTCAATCGCGTTAATCTCATTTTTAACCTGCTTTTTCTTGTGCTTGACTGAAAGCGTCACAACGAAAAAGAAGTCTCACTCCGACACTGATGTTAGCGGCTTTAATTACCGTATTTTTCAGACTATAAATCGTAGTTTTTTTCCATAGTTTGGCCGGGGGTGCGACTTATACTCAGGAGCGACTTATGTGTGAAATTATTAACACATGACCGTAAAATATCAAATAATATTATTTAGCTCATTCACGTAAGAGACTAGACGTATAAGATTTCATGGGATTTAGCGATTAGGAGTGACAGATTGTTTGGTAAACGTATAGCATGTTCTATATGTTATAGTTATTTGAAAGACTCTTACCGTAATATGTTACGTTAACATACCAGGCACGTTCTCAGTTGGTTATTTATGCCTCATATAACGTACACTTTTCAGCCTGTTGTTCACTATTCTTTATTTATTTTAAATTGCCTTTCAAATATCTATTCTTGGTGTTGGGTTTCATCAAATACCGTATTTTTCGGACTATAAGTCGCAGTTTTTTTTCATAGTTTGGCCGGGCTCCAGTGCGACATATATGTTTTTTTCCTTCTTTATTATGCATTTTTGGCAGGTGCGACTTATACTCCGGTGCGACTTATACTCCGAAAAATACGGTAAATTTCCCCAAAAAATGCGACTCATACTCCAGTGCGACTTATATATATTTTTTTCTTCTTTATTATGCATTTTCGGCCGGTGCGACTTATACTCCGGAGCGACTTATAGTCCGAAAAATGCGGTAGTGGGGATAGGGTGAATTCTAGTGTAAAATATTTATAATAAACTTCAAGTGTGTTTATGGTTTGTATCATTTTGAATCTGCTCTTGTTTTTAGCGTGGACAGTGCTTTTTACACAAGCTATGAAGAAATGGCGTCACATACTGGTGTGTTTTGACCCACATTAAGCTACCTTTGTGCTATCATAACTTATCCGTGCAGCAATTTAGTTATATATTACACGTACAATGACGTGTGCATTATATTTAAAATCAGAGCGTAGTTACAGTACAAAACATTTTTTTTAATCGCCCATGCATGTCAAAATGTTTGCCGCTAGTCTAAATGAACACATCACTTGTAAGTAAACAAGTTCATGTTTTGTCGGTAAATAAGGTTAACACATCTCGGAGAATTATGGCATTGACAGTCAAAAAAGCCAACATTACTTCGAATCTATTTGACAAAGTTGAACATCTAATTGTGACAAATATAAATGTGTTTTTATTAAACCAATACTGGTAACGTATGCTAACACTGTAATTGATGGCTCCGTTTTATTTATTTCATGTGATTTTAAGCAGAGTTCAACATTCAATACTTAGGACAGAGATTCTCAAACTGTGTACCACATAAATGTACGCCAAAGAATCACTTGATTAAAGTACAGTGTTTTATTTTCCTGCGTTCAAACACAGTGTTACTGGTCGAACTGCGTGTAATGTTACAGTGGCCAAAAATATTAAATATACTTGTTAAATAAAACCTCTGCCGTGTTTTTACTGAATACTTAGGCCTACTACGCTACTGTATTTTAATGTTGGTCATTATGGTGGTACTTGGAGAGACCAGTGTCGGAGTATAAGTCGCTCCGGAGTACAAGTCGCACCTGCCGAAAATGCATAATAAAGAAGGGAAAAAACATATATAAGTCGCACTGGAGTATAAGTCGCATTTTGGGAGGAAATTTATTTGATAAAAGCCAACACCAAGAATAGACATTTGAAAGGCAATTTAAAATAAATAAAGAATAGTGAACAACAGGCTGAATAAGTGTACGTTATATGAGGCCTAAATAACCAACTGAGAACGTGCCTGGTATGTTAACGTAACATATTATGGTAAGAGTCATTCAAATAACTATAACATATAGCAGTGGTTCTCAACCTTTTTTCAGTGATGTACCCCATGTTGAATTTTTTTTTAATTCAAGTATCTCCTAATCTGAGCAAAGCATTTTTGGTTGAAAAAAAAGAGATGAAGTAAAATACAGCACTATGTCATCAGTTTCTGATTTATTAAATTGTATAACAGTGCAAAATATTGCTCATTTGTAGTGGTCTATCTTGAACTATTTGGAAAAAAAGATAGGTTTTATTTATATTTATAAAGGATTTTTGAATTGTTGCTATTTTTAGAATATTTAAAAAAAAAATCTCACGTACCCCTTGGCATACCTTCAAGTACCCCCAGGGGTACGCGTACCCCCATTTGAGAACCACTGACATATAGAACATGCTATACGTTTACCAAACAATCTGTCACTCCTAATCGCTAAATCCCATGAAATCTTATACGTCTAGTCTCTTACGTGATTGAGCTAAATAATATTATTTGATATTTTACGGTAATATGTTAATAATTTCACACATAAGTCGCTCCTGAGTATAAGTCGCACCCCCGGCCAAACTATGAAAAAAACTGCGACTTATAGTCCGAAAAATACGGTACTTACTTAGGCTATTGCTCATAAAATAGTTTTACTTACTGTATTAACTTCAGCACTTTATATAAACCTGATGTTTTAGTTAAAATAAAACACAATGCATCTGTTCAAATCAGTTAAAAACAACAAATAACTTTATAAATCTACTTTATATTGTTGTATAGCTATCTTGGTAAATGAAAATAAGTCAAGTTTAGAGCTTTTCTCAGCAGGTTTTTAGGTGGGATTAAAATCGAGATTAATTACAGATCCTAATTAATTAATCACTCCCTTTTTAATCGCTTGACAGTACTGCATGTCAACATATTGGCGTTGTATTTTGAATCTTTCATGTGTAAAGGCTAGGTTTGTAAAAAAAAGGGTATTAGTAGTCCAGCGTCACAAAAGAAGAGAATGAATAAACTAACTCGAGTAACGACAAAGCCAAAAGCTGCGTGGGCCACTCTTGTTGTCACTGGCCGGTCAAGGCATTGTTTTGTTTCCGTGATGTGACTATCAGCTGCCGAGCATATGGACAGGCAACGTTATTTTCCGTGTTTTAGTTAAACGGGGACTGGGGCTTAAGTATCACTCTGCCCACCTGGAGCAGCATCTGGAAGACCTTGGTGTTGGAGTCTTAGGGATGTGCTACACAAAGTTGTTGGAGATTTGCCTCTGGTGCTCAAACAGGTCTTCTGTCTCGGCGCTGTACGCGTCTCCTTGAAGGAGGAGGGGGGAAGAGTGTCAGCAGTGACGCAGCGATGTCGGGAAAGGTGGTGGGAAAACGGTCGCATACCTGCGTGACATCCGTACATGAAGGCTCTGTGGCCGTCGTATTTGCAGCGGCATCGCATGACGTTGTTCATGAAGTCGGACTCGGCCATGTCCATGGAGGGGTTGACTTCCACCTAGTAAGTGAAGACATTCTTCATCAGTGTTGGAACAGGAGCAGACGTTGCAAACAAGTCTATAAACTAAGAACAACATAGCTAGACTCAAGTCAGACTCATGTAACACATTTGATGGGTTTGAACTAGGGATGTCTGATAATATCGGACCGCCGATATTATCGGCCGATAAATGCTTTAAAATGTAATATCGGAAATTATCGGTTTCAAAATTATCGGTATCAAAAAGTAAAATTGATGACTTTTTAAACGGCGCTGTGTACACGGACGTAGAGAAGAGTACAAAGCGCCAATAAACCTTAAAGGCACTGCCTTTGTGTGACTCATATCAGTCACATAATATCTACGGCTTTTCACACACACAAGTGAATGCAAATCATACTTGGTCAACAGCCATACAGGTCACACTGAGGGTGGCCCTATAAACAACTTTAACACTGTTACAAATATGCGCCACACTGTGAACCCACACCAAACAAGAATGACACACACATTTCGGGAGAACATCCGCACCGTAACACAACATAACCACAACAGAACAAATACCCAGAACCCCTTGCAGCACTAACTCTTCCAGGACGCTACAATAGACACCCCCCACTACCCCCTACCCCCTCCCCAACCTCCTCATGCTCTCTCTGGGAGAGCATGTCCCAAATTCCAAGCTGCTGTTTTGAGGCATGTTAAAAAAATATAATGCACTTTGTGACTTCAATAATAAATATGGCAGTGCCATGTTGGCATTTTTTTTCCATAACTTGAGTTGATTTATTTTGGAAAACCTTGTTACATTGTTTAATGCATCCAGCGGGGCATCACAACAAAATTAGGCATAATAATGTGTTAATTCCACGACTGTATATATCGGTATCGGTTGATATCGGAATCGGTAATTAAGAGTTGGACAATATCGGATATCGGCAAAAAAGCCATTATCGGACATCTCTAGTTTGAACTCGACTTGACAATATCATCACAGACACGCAACTGGACTTTCAGTAACTCGGGACTTCACTTCGACTTTGCAGCTTCATAAGACTTGAGAGATTAGGTGGAGGTGCAGATCAATGCTGAGATAGACACCGCCAATAACATATCGTTATGCTCTAATATCGATTCTGAAATCAAAATATTGATACTTTTGATACTTTAGTTATTTGTGATCATTAACAGGAACACAATGTAAAGTAACTAAATCATTGAGATTTTGTCTAAAGTGGTTGGAACTACTTCTTCTCCCGCCGAAGTAGGGATGGGCGATATATCGCTATATTCGATATATCGCGGGTTTGTCTCTGTGCGATGTATAAAATGACTATATCGTGATATTCAAGTATACGTTCTCACGCATTTGCTTTTAGCTACGGGCATTACACTTCAGGCTCTTCTCACTCTTTCTTGTGTCTCCTTCTCTAAGAGACATAAAACTAGCGCACCTTCTTACATACGTCACATACGTATACGCCCTCGCGGAGCAGAGAGGTAGCGGCATGGATAACGTTAGCTGTGGTGCGAGTGGTAATAGGAGAGAAAGAAGGTGCGAATCTGGTAACAAATGAAGGAAGAATTAATTCCCAAGAAAAACAGCACAGGGTCCATCGTCTGGCGGTGGTTTGGCTTCAAGTGGGAATATGTCGAACAGACAATCGTAATTTGTCAAGTGTGGGGCAAAAGTGTTGCTACAAAAAGTAGCATTACTGCTAATATGTAGCATCATTTGAAAAGTCACCCGCTAGAGAATCAAGAGTGCTTGAAACTCCGCACGTCAACATCTCCGTTCGGTGCCACACCAACAAAATGCCGAGACAACTATTTCCACATCAACACTGTATGAAAAAAATAGTCAACAACAGAAGGAGATAACGTCCGCAGGAAACTACCACATAGCGAAAGACATACACTATTTGATTTCCTATTATGCAGCTCATTTTTATTTGACACTTATTAAAATATCTTGTGTGACATCATGCACAAAAGTGCACTTTATTTGTTTTAAACTATTGGAGTGGCGTTCTGTACAAAAAGTGCACTTTAATTTAGTGTTGTTTTGATATGTCATCTTGAGGACATCATGCATAAAAGTGCACTAATAGCTTGTTTTAAAATGTCTTTGACAATCTTGCACTTTCTGTTTTGAAATGACATGAATGTTTGTGCCACTGCTTAATAACTGTTTAATAAATAGTTTTGGTAAATTCACTTTGTTGTGATTTCCCTCTCTGCATGAAAGTTTAAAAGTAGCATATATTAATGCAGTATGAAGAAGAATGTTTTAATGTAGACACATAGAATCGTCATACTGCTGTGATTATATGCATCAAGTGTTAAGTCAAGGCTAAGGCAAAATTATCGAGATATATATCGTGTATCGTGACATGGCCTAAAATATCGAGATATTAAAAAAAGGCCATATTGCCCAGCCCTACGCCGAAGTAGGTACGTATAATGTGCTCAGGCATTCTGTCTGTCATTTGTTTATTTGAGACCATCACTGGCAATTAAATCGAGTCTCTTAGTATTATCAAACAGCAAGTGTATGTGTCCTTTTATTGTAGACTATTTGGAGACACTACACACTAGGGTTGTACGGTATACCGGTACTAGTATAGTATCGCAGCACTAATGAATCAAAAACGGTACTATACTCTGTTTGAAAAGTATCGGTTCCCCCTTTTTTTTCCCTTAATTTTTTTTTAACGGTCATGATGGTGCTTCTGGTTTTACAAGCAGAGGAGCATGTTCAGCAGCGCACAATCACAGAGTACTTACAAGCAGACACGGTGTGTAGACAGAAAAGGGAGATCGGACGCATTTTGGCTTAAAAACTAACGATAAAGGTGAAGTTATAACACTGAAACGCCCTCAGGAAGAGGTGCTTTAAAACAGGGCTAGCTAGCTAGCAGCCAACATCCATTTGCAGTCGGCAGTGTTTTAGCTACTTCTAAATCACTAATCCACGCCTCCATGGTGTATCATCCCTTCAGGACGAGGAATCGCTAAACATGCTTCAGTACACACCGTAGCTCACCGGCGTCACAATGTAAACAAACGCCATGGGTGGATCTATACCTAACATCCACTGTAAGGATACCAAGTACAAGAGCATATTTAGTCGATACTAATATGATTACATCGATATTTTTTAGCGTCACAAAATCTTATTTAGTTTTTTTTAAATGTATATTATGTTTATAAACTCAGGAAATATGTCCCTGGACACATGAGGACTTTGAATACGACCAATGTATGATCCTGTAACGACTTGGTATCGGATTGATACCCAAATTTGTGGCATCATCCAAAACTAATGTAAAGTATCCAAACAACAGAAGAATAAGTATTTACTACATTTGAACAGAAGTGTAGATAGAACAAGTTAATAGAGAAAAAACGCAGATATTAACAGGAAATGAACAAGTAGATTAATAATTGACAAAATAATAGAATGATAAATGACACAATATGTTACTGCATATGTCAGTAGACTAATTAGAAGCCTTTGTTTGTTTACTTACTACTAAAAGACAAGTTGTCTTGTATGGTCACTATTTTTTTGCGGACAAAATTCCAATAAGAAACAGACGTTTAAAGTACCGTAAGATTTTTTTGTTAAAATAAAGCCAATAATGCAATTTTTTGTGGTCCCCTTTATTTAGAAAAGTATCAAAAAGTATCAAAATACATTTTGGTACCAGTATCAAAATATTGGTATTGGGACAACACTACATCGGATATATATCTGCATTAAATAGCATCATGGTTTAGATAAGTACTAGTAGCATATTATTCTATTTAACAGTGTCAATGACTTGGAAGGACTCAAATACCAAGTCTGTGACTTGAGACTTGACTTGGCTTGGATTTAGGGTTAAAGACTTAGGACTTGCAATACATTCATTTGCTCCCACTTCTGATGGATAGCATTTCCCTCATTTGTCCAGGAAAATCTCCATGACTTTCCCGTGCGCTGTTTCCATCGTGGACCTCAAAACAATGCTCACTCACAATGAAACCTATTTAGGTCAACGCCATCGTAAACGCTGCGTCCAAACACCACGACTCGGTCATGTAACTTCACAGCTGTGGTTGTACTGCCACCCGCTGACAAGGAGCTACTTTACACTGCGGCGGCATAATTTTCTGAGGCTGTTATTTGCAGGGCGACTCGCTTAACTGCTGATACGACCTTTCTCAAGTTGATTTAGTCTAATGGCTGCTCTGTAAAAACGCTACACCCACTTTAAATACAGGTTACGCACACTTACGTGGAGAAACGCAAGAAGGAAACTTGAGGGCTACGGTTTAGGAAAAATGTGACACTTTTTCATTTGGGTTTTTAAGATGTTGTCTTTGCATGACGGGCCAGGGCAATGACACTTTGCAAAGAAACATTGTGTTGAATTTCAAGTACAGCGTGTCCCACAAAGTACCCTTTATAATTGAGTGAGGTATGTTAATCAGATTTGTGTACGAGCTAATATTTAACGTTTTTATTTGCATTGCATTTTTAAATCAAACATATTCAGTCCATGCTGGCCAGGCGATTGATCTTGTTTAATTGGAAGCTGGCTCGCCCCCCATCACACGGCCGTTGGATTAGAGAGGTTCTCTACAATCTAAAACTGGAAAAACTTGGGTTTTCGCTAAAAGGCTCGGCTCAAGCATTTGAAAGCTCATGGAGTCCTTTTTTGCTGTATGTCAACTCTCTTAACCTATGCCCAGACGCAGATGAGGAATAATCTCCCTTTTATTTATTAGTATTATTTTATTCTATTTTTATTTTATTCTATATTATTATTACATTTTTATTTTTATTTTATTATTATTATTATATATTTTTTTATATACATATATATATATTTTTTTCTCCCTCTCTCTCCTTTTCAGCCCGTCTGTCTGTCTCTGGCCTCGTATGTGTGTGTGTGTGTGTGTGTGTGTGTGTGTGTATGTGAGAATGTGTCTGTCTTTGTCGTCTTACTTGTTATATAATTGTGCCATTTGTCCCTCGTTGGTGGGACCTGAGTGGGGTGGGTGGGTGGTTTGGGTTTTAAGGGAAAGGGTGTGAATAATTTACTGACTTTAAAATTGTACTGTTTCGACTTGCACTTTTTTCTGTCTATTTGAAAATGCCAATAAAAAAAGTTGGGAAAAAAACCAAAAACATATTCAGTCCAATGGTTTGGTTCACCAGAAATAACTCCCCTGGATGTCTCTCTGTGGGGTTACGATAAAGGTATTGCATATCCAGCAGAAAACCATTTTAAACTGCTTCTTTTATTTAGGTTGATGCAACACACAAAACATTACTTTACTTGTTTTTAGTGCTGTCAAATTTTCATCTGATTATTCACACTTTTGAATTTGGATTAATCAAAATTGATCACATGTAATTAATCCATTGCACAATTTAAATTTAAAAAACTAACTAATATTTGGAGAAAAATGCAATTTTATTGCCGGAATGTCGTGCAGGAACATTATATATATATATATATATATATATATATATATATATATATATATATATATATATATATATATATATATATATATATATATATATATATATATATATATACACACACACACACCGTATTTTTCGGAGTATAAGTCGCACCGGAGTATAAGTCGCACCTGCCGAAAATGCAAAATAAAGAAGGAAAAAAACATATAAGTCGCACTGGAGCAAATTATGAAAAAAACTGCGACTCATAGTCCGAAAAATACGATATATATATATACATACATACATACATACATACATACATACAGGTAAAAGCCAGTAAATTAGAATATTTTGAAAAACTTGATTTATTTCAGTAATTGCATTCAAAAGGTGTAACTTGTACATTATATTTATTCATTGCACACAGACTGATGCATTCAAATGTTTATTTCATTTAATTTTGATGATTTGAAGTGGCAACAAATGAAAATCCAAAATTCCGTGTGTCACAAAATTAGAATATTACTTAAGGCTAATACAAAAAAGGGATTTTTAGAAATGTTGGCCAACTGAAAAGTATGAAAATGAAAAATATGAGCATGTACAATACTCAATACTTGGTTGGAGCTCCTTTTGCCTCAATTACTGCGTTAATGCGGCGTGGCATGGAGTCGATGAGTTTCTGGCACTACTCAGGTGTTATGAGAGCCCAGGTTGCTCTGATAGTGGCCTTCAACTCTTCTGCGTTTTTGGGTCTGGCATTCTGCATCTTCCTTTTCACAATACCCCACAGATTTTCTATGGGGCTAAGATCAGGGGAGTTGGCGGGCCAATTTAGAACAGAAATACCATGGTCCGTAAACCAGGCACGGGTAGATTTTGCGCTGTGTGCAGGCGCCAAGTCCTGTTGGAACTTGAAATCTCCTGGATCTCAGGAAACAGAGTGGACCGACACCAGCAGATGACATGGCACCCCAAACCATCACTGATGGTGGAAACTTTACACTAGACTTCAGGCAACGTGGATCCTGTGCCTCTCCTGTCTTCCTCCAGACTCTGGGACCTCGATTTCCAAAGGAAATGCAAAATTTGCTTTCGTCAGAAAACATGACTTTGGACCACTCAGCAGCTGTCCAGCTGGTGTCGGTCCACTCTGTTTCCTGAGATCCAGGGTCAACGTCTACCAGCAAGTTTTAGAGCACTTCATGCTTCCTGCTGCTGACCTGCTCTATGGAGATGGAGATTTCAAGTTCCAACAGGACTTGGCGCCTGCACACAGCGCAAAATCTACCCGTGCCTGGTTTACGGACCATGGTATTTCTGTTCTAAATTGGCCCGCCAACTCCCCTGACCTTAGCCCCATAGAAAATCTGTGGGGTATTGTGAAAAGGAAGATGCAGAATGCCAGACCCAAAAACGCAGAAGAGTTGAAGGCCACTATCAGAGCAACCTGGGCTCTCATAACACCTGAGCAGTGCCAGAAACTCATCGACTCCATGCCACGCCGCATTAACGCAGTAATTGAGGCAAAAGGAGCTCCAACCAAGTATTGAGTATTGAGTATTGTACATGCTCATATTTTTCATTTTCATACTTTTCAGTTGGCCAACATTTCTAAAAATCCCTTTTTTGTATTAGCCTTAAGTAATATTCTAATTTTGTGACACACGGAATTTGGGATTTTCATTTGTTGCCACTTCAAATCATCAAAATTAAATGAAATAAACATTTGAATGCATCAGTCTGTGTGCAATGAATAAATATAATGTACAAGTTACACCTTTTGAATGCAATTACTGAAATAAATCAAGTTTTTCAAAATATTCTAATTTACTGGCTTTTACCTGTGTATATATATATATATATATATATGTATATATATATATATATATATATATATATATATATATATATATATGTATATATATATATATATATATATATATATATATATATATATATATATATATATATATGTATATATATATATATATTGTGTTGTCCTGAAGTCAATCGTTAATATTATTTACATAATTACTTGATAATACTTTTGTATTAGTGACTGCAATATATGCTACAATCGGTAAACAGCAGTTAGATGATGTCACTTCCGCTAAATGACTTCCGGTATTCGTTCGAAAACAAGTCATACACGTTACGGTCTTCTGTAGTAATTTCTGTTGCCATCCTACACAAAGCGGCGAAGAAGCAATGCCTTTTTCACTTTAGTGTTCTGGTGAGACGTGTAGAAACGGCGACTCTACACCGAGCCAAACCGGAGTCAATGAAGAAAATGTCAAAAGTAAATGGTCAAGCTTTCAACGACGTTCTCTTCATTGACTCCGGTTTGGCTTGGTGTTGAGTCGGCGTTTCTACACGTATCACGAGAACACTAAATATATATATATATATATATATATATATATATATATATATATATATATATATATATATATATATATATATATATATATATATATATATACATACATACATACAGTACAGGCCAAAAGTTTGGTCACACCTTCTCATTCAATGCGTTTTCTTCATTTTTATGACTATTTACATTGTAGATTGTCACTGAAGGCATCAAAACAATGAATGAACACATGTGGAGTTATGTACTTAACAAAAAAAGGTGAAATCCCTGAAAACATGTTTTATATTCTAGTTTCTTCAAAATAGCCACCCTTTGCTCTGATTACTGCTTTGCACACTCTCGATGAGCTAACTCCTTCAAGACTGTTGGAAAACCATTTCAGGTGACTACCTCTTGAAGGTCATCGAGAGAATGCCAAGAGTGTGCAAAAAAAGTAATCAGAGGCCTGTGTTGCATATAAAACATTCGGAATTGCAGTGTTCACACGGACGGGTAAAAAATCGGAACAACGCGTGAGACCGCCCACAAAACGGCGCATCCTGAAGAGGCGGTCAGTAAGCGTCTTGAAAACGGTCTGTAAAACATAATCTATGCAACATTCTGACAAAAAACACTATGACATTTTATGTAGGCCACAAGGAAGTATTTTAGATGTAGAAAAAAAAATCATAATATGAGCCCTTTAAGACCTTGATTCTGAGTTTTACAAGCCAAGTAGTGGAAAAAGGATATTGCATTAAAATGGCCATAAAAGTTTGCATTGCTTTTATCGTGTTAACAAATGACAGAAATGGTGTGAACGAGGGTTGTACAGTATACTGGTACTAGTATAGTATCGCGGTACTAATGAATGAAAAACGGTACTATACTCTGTTTGAAAAGTACTGGTCCCCTTTTTTTATTTTTTTTTTTATTTTTATCTGGCATGACGGCGCGTCACGACATTGCTGGTTTTACGAGCAGAGGAGCATGTTCGGCAGCGCACAATCACGGAGTACTTACAAACAGACAATGTGTGTTGACAGAAAAGGGAAAACGGATGCATTTTGGCCTAAAAACTGACGATAAAGGTGAAGTTATAACACTGAAACGTCCTCAGGAAGAGGTGCTTTAAGACATGACTAGCTAGCTTGCAGAGAACATCCAGCCGCAGTTGGCAGTGTTTTAGCTATTTCTAAATCACTAATCCTCGCCTTCATGGCGACAAATAAAGTAAGTTTCTTACAAGTATCATCCCTGCAGGACGAGGAATAGCTAAACATGCTTCACTACACACCGTAGAAGGATACAATAGCTCACCGAAGTCACCGCTAACAAAATCTAGCGCGCCTGAATGTAAACAAATGCCATGGGTGGATCTACACCTGACATCCACTGTAATGATACCAAGTACAATAGTGTAGCTAGTCGATACTACTATGATAACATCTATATTTTGTATCGCTATAAAATATTTTTTCCTTTTTAAAAAAAATCTAATTATGTTTATAAACTCAGGAAATATGTCCCTGGATACATGAGAACTTTGAATATGACCAATGTATGATCCTGTAACGACTTGGTATCGGATCGATACCTAAATTTGTGGTATCATCCAAAACTAATGTAAAGTATCCAAACAACAGAAGAATAAGTGATTATTACATTTGAACAGAAGTGTAGACAGAACATGTTGAAAAGGAAAATAACCAGATACTAACAGTTAATGTAAAAGTGGATTAATAATCAATTTTTACAGCTTGTCCTTTATAATTTTGACAAAATAATACAATGATAAATGACACAATATGTTACTATATACCTCAAGCAGACATATTAGGAGCCTTTGTTTGTTTACTTACTACTAAAAGACAAGTTGTCTTGTATGTTCACTATTTTATTGAAGGACAAAATTGTTCTTCGATTGCAATAAGAAACATATGTTTAATATACCGTAAGATTTTTTGTTAAAATAAAGCCAATAATGACATTTTTTGTGGTCCCCTTTATTTAGAAAAGAATCGAAAAACATTTTGGTACCGGTACCAAAATATTGGTATTGGGGTAACCCTAGTGTGAACTGTATTTTTTTAATTTTACCAAGCAGAAATGATCCCATTCTCAACAACGTGTGAGTTAAAGTGTCACGCCTTGGCATGCGAGTGTTGATCACTGTGTTGCAGGCTATGAGAGTAAACAAAAAATTATTTTTAGCAAATTATCTTTGTCTAATGGTTTTGGAGTTGGGCACGAGCACGCTACTGGAATACTGTAGTTAATGTGTGTAATTGGTGTGCATCATTAGCCTGTTTGCTTCGAGTAGAAGAGTTTGTTAAATCCTTCTCCTAAAGTCAGACTCAGAAACGTCAAGGTTTAGTGTGTCTGACTTAATTTCTATCCTCCAAACATAAGAATAACTATCCGGATGGTTCTTTTCCTCTTTGGTCCGGAGGACATGACGTCCACAGTTTCCAAAAACAATTTGAAATGTGGACTCGTCAGACCACAGAACACTTTTCCACTTTGTATCAGTCCATCTTAGATGAGCTCAGGCCCAGCGAAGCCGACGGCGTTTCTGGGTGTTGTTGATAAACGGTTTTCGCCTTGCATAGGAGAGTTTTAACTTGCACTTACAGATGTAGCGACCAACTGTAGTTACTGACAGTGGGTTTCTGAAGTGTTCCTGAGCCCATGTGGTGATATCCTTTACACATTGATGTCGCTTGTTGATGCAGTACAGCCTGAGAGATCGAAGGTCACGGGCTTAGCTGCTTACGTGCAGTGATTTCTCCAGATTCTCTGAACCCTTTGATGATATTACGGACCGTAGATGGTGAAATCCCTAAATTCCTTGCAATAGCTGGTTGAGAAAGGTTTTTCTTAAACTGTTCAACAATTTGCTCACGCATTTGTTGACAAAGTGGTGACCCTCGCCCCATCCTTGTTTGTGAATGACTGAGCATTTCATGGAATCTACTTTAATACCCAATCATGGCACCCACCTGTTCCCAATTTGCCTGTTCACCTGTGGGATGTTCCAAATAAGTGTTTGATGAGCATTCCTCAACTTTATCAGTATTTATTGCCACCTTTCCCAACTTCTTTGTCACGTGTTGCTGGCATCAAATTCTAAAGTTAATGATTATTTGCAACAGAAAAAAATGTTTATCGGTTTGAACATCAAATATGTTGTCTTTGTAGCATATTCAACTGAATATGGGTTGAAAATGATTTGCAAATCATTGTATTCCGTTTATATGTACATCTAACACAATTTCCCAACTTTTATGGAAACGGGGTTTGTAGAAAGGCTGTGCAATTCTGTAATTATAGCCAGAGCAAAGCAAAAAAGGCATCAAGTCGGCGTGCAAATGCAAACGAGCATCCGTTACACGTAAACGAAGTAAATGTTTTTGCATCAGACACGAGTAATTACAACGATCGGGCGTCTTAGACAAACCGCAGTAATTATCAGCCAAGAGCTCCGCGACGAGCAAGCGGCCAGAGCGAAGTCACAGGCAAGTGGCAAGCGTGCTAAGAGTTGCAGCGGGATGGGTAGTGTGAGAGCAAGATGGAGGATAATGAGGAACTGCAGTCCTTGATGTGTTTTACTCTCGTCACCGCAGACCTGATGGATTGGCCAAGGCTCAAATAATGACAGAGAGCGGGAGGATGCCTGGGGTAGCATTCGGGCGACTTCTGTGGAGGTCTGCATGTTACGACAAAAATAGACAGCCAAGAGAAAGTCGACCTCGCAAGATCATGAGAATCATTCGACGTAAAACGTTACTGCTCAAAAGTGTCAAATCCTTAAAGGGGAACCGCACCTTTTTTTCTTTTCTTTTTTTGCCCATCACCCGCAATCCTTATGTGAGACAAGAAAACACGTCTTTCCCTTTTCTGTGTGTTCCAAAAAGTAAAAAACATCTTATCAGAGGCAGCTAACAAAGCAGGTCATTGGGATAAGATATATTCTGCCTTCAAAGCCCTCTAAAAAAAACACTTAAAAAGCTCCAAGGTCACTTATATACATGCTGTAAGTCTGTATGTAAAGTAAACATGCACGTTCATGATAACATGTCATATTTACAGTATTTTGGTCATTTTAAGCATTAACAAAACTACTTTCCTGGGTGCATTGATTTCACATAGCAACAGTGTTCATTGTTATGCGCTAAACCAGGGGTCCCCAAACTACGGCCTGCAGGCCGGATACGGGCCACCGGTGTCCAAAATCTAGCCCGCGTGAAATCCCAAGTTTAAAAAAAAGAAAAAGTGTTTTTTTTCCCTTTCTAATCCATTTTCTACCGCTTGTTACTCTCAGTGTCTCTTAGCCGCTCAGGCAAATCATATTGTCTAAAAATGCATTTTTCCATCGACAACGTGACATCACATCATGCCCAAGGAATATATATATATATATATATATATATATATATATATATATATATATGCATACACACACACACACACATACATACATACATACATACATACATACATACATACATACAT